>NW_026897457.1:0-33301 GCF_033153095.1 Gastrolobium bilobum | reverse complement strand
TACCTAGGCAGTTGGCGGAAGAAGTGATGACAGAGGCTCATAAGGGTCATTTTACAGTTCATCCGGGAGCTACAAAGATGTATCAGGACCTAAAAATGAATTTTTGGTGGCCTGGTATGAAGAAAGACATTGCCGAATTTGTCTCTAAGTGTCTCATTTGTCAGAAGGTAAAGATTGAGCATCAAAAGCCTTCTGGTATGTTGCAACCTCTGGATGTTCCTGAATGGAAATGGGAGAATATCTCCATGGATTTCGTAGTGGGATTGCCGCGAACACAGGCTAGTTATGATTCTATATGGGTGATTGTGGATAGATTGACAAAATCCGCACACTTTTTGCCAGTTCGGGGAGATTTCTCTGCGGAGAGATTGGCTAGGCTCTATGTGAAGGAGATTGTGAGGCTTCATGGGGTGCCTGAGAGCATTGTTAGTGATCGGGACCCGAAGTTCACTTCTCGCTTCTGGGGAGCATTGCAGGAGGCTCTTGGCACTCAGTTGAGACTGAGCACTGCTTATCACCCACAGACGGATGGTCAGACTGAGAGGACCATTCAGACGTTGGAGGATATGCTGAGGGCTTGCACCCTGGAGCAGGGTACTGCATGGGATCGATATCTCCCGCTGGTTGAGTTTTCATATAATAATAGTTTCCATGCTAGTCTGGGTATGGCTCCCTACGAGGCCTTGTATGGTCGCAGGTGTAGGACACCTACTTGTTGGTCAGAGGTTGGAGACACAGAGCGGTTTGGATTGGATTTTGTTCAGGAGACTACTGAGCAGATCAAAATGATTAGGGATCGTCTGAAAAAGGCTCAAGATCGTCAGAAAAGTTACTATGATCTCAAGCACCGGCCTCTAGAGTTTGAGGAGGGAGATCATGTGTTCCTGAAGCTGTCACCAGTTACGGGTGTGGGACGAGCCCTTGGAGTGAGGAAGCTGAGTCCGAGATTTATTGGACCCTACCAGATTCTTCGTAGGGTGGGACCGGTTGCCTACCAGCTTGCCTTACCTCCGCAATTGGCAAATTTGCATGATGTGTTTCATGTTTCTCAGCTGAGGAAATATGTAGCTGATCCTTCTCATGTGGTTCAACCTGATAAGGTTGAAATCCGGGAGAATTTGAAGACTCCGATTGGACCACTGAAGATACTCGAAAGAGATGAGAAGAAGCTGAGAAATGGGAAGGAAGGACGCCTGAAGAGTCCACTTGGGAGCGGGAAGATGAGCTTCTCCGGCAGTATCCTGAGTTTAAGGACAGGTACGTTCTTGATTTTGCGGACAAAATCGCTAAAAAGGTGGGGTGACTATAATAGCCCATATTAATTAATTAGGAAATCAAGTGTAATTAATTAATTAAACATGTTTTACTGGGTGAAATTAAGTATGAGGCTTAATAAAATGAATCTGAGTCACTTTGGAGTTAAAAAGTGTACTCAGTGAAAATTAAGGGGTATAAATGGGTACTGTCAAAAGTACCCAAAATATAAAAATAAAAATAGTAATATTCCTAGAATAATATTCCAGACTTTTGGGTAAAGTTTGGTAATTATTGGAGTTAAATAGATAGACGAACCAATACTCGCTTAGAGCCACTTAACCTATGTTAAGTGACTTAAGTCACCAAATGACCCTCATTTCCCACCCAGCCCGTCGACGCCCAGAAAGAAGAGAAGAGAAGAGGAAGGGAGGGAGAGAGAGAAAGAAAACCTAGGTTGTGTGATTTTCAACCGATTGGAGCGATTCAAAAGCCTAAATCACTTAGAATCTTCCCCTCTTTCATAATCCTAACTTTGTTTTGAGTGGGGAGCATTGTGGAGAGGGATATTGGCTCTCAAAAATTCGGCCCTTTGGTGAAAATTGGGGTTTTGAGAGTTTCTACCTCCATTGAAGCTTGAGGAGCCATCAATCCTTGGTTGTGTGACCATTGATGGTAAGATTCTAACCCTTGAACCTCATGATTCCTTGAAATTTGCATGAGTTAGGGTTTGTGAATAGTAAATTGGGATTTTTATGAAATGTAGTTGAATTAGCTATGTTCTAGGAAGAATGGAGCTTAGAGCATGTTATGGAAAATGCTAGGAATGTCATTTAATCGGTGGAAATGAGCCTAGATAGTCATTTGATAATTGTTCATAATATTGGAAAATTCATGCTTGGATTGGTTAGTATTCTAGCATGTTGAACAATTAGTGAGTTGAATGATTGATTGGATCCTTGTGATGTCTAGGATTGAGACATTTGGACCAACCGTGAGTGATCAACCATTGGAGCAAGCTATGGAGCTTGAATAGCTCATTGGAATTGGTGTATGTTTGTAAAAGTTGATTGCTGAAACTGTTGGTGAAGAACAAAGGTTGACTGAAGCATTGAGGTAAGCCTTCGGACCTTGGGTGTAATTCCCTTGACTGTTCTACCAAGCCCTGAAAGGGTGGAGGTTGTGATTGTGTATATAAATGCAATAAAATAGTATAATGCTTTGTTATACGTATGTGTATGCATTTGGTGTGGCATAGGATGGTGTTTCCCTATGTGGGTATGTTGCATGACGATGCGTAAATCATACATGGTAGTTAGCTGGCCAGTAGGACTATTTGCATCTGAGTTTCCTTAGGACAGCTTGAGAGCTCGAGGGATTTCTCCTGGAGATGTATTGCACTTTGCATAGATATGTATTTACTGCATTATTATTGTTATTGCTATTACACTGATATGGAACTGTGGGGTGGAGAGATGCTCCAAGGACCCCTGGTTTACTGGATATATTCGTATATCTCACCCCGTGTTGTGGGGACCCCCTTTCAGGTAAGGATGCTGCAGGAGCCTCTGGTGGCAAGTGGCCATACCTAGATTATGCATGAAATATGGCACTTCTTTGAGTTTATGCATGCCTTTTGTAGTTGACATGTATAGGATTTTATTTTGAAAGCCCATGATCATTTGTATATCTTGATTCATTGGATGAACTTAGCCTATGCTCATGCCTTTGGTTACACCTTTTGTTGATGGGAGCCAAGGGAATGATCATAGTGTTTTGTAAGCTAAGTTCTATGATTTGTAAAGGATATGTAATGTAAATGATGCCTACTTGGAATTCAATATATGCATGCTTGTTATGTATTGAGTTGTTGAATTGGTTGGGCTGAAAATCAATTAGGTACCCACTTCGTTTAAACTGGTAAACGATGAGAAAACAAAGGTCATGCTGCCCAAATTCTAGCTAAATCTCATGAGGAGAGGTTGGATGAGTGCTAGGATTTAGTTTTGGGGCATGGACATTTGTGGTTTGTAATGGGGATGCATTTTCCCCTAGGCTTGGACTTGAGAAATGTGGGAATTGGAATTCCCTGGCAGCGCGCTTAAGCGCCCAGGAGCGCGCCCAAGCGCCCTGCTGCCCCTGCGAGTGCCAATGCATTCTGTCTCCTCACGCTGGAGCGCCCAAGTGGGGGCTTAAGCGCCCAGGATTGCGCGCTGGAGCGCCCTGGCTCGCGCTTAAGCGCCCTTTGCTGCAGAAAGTTGGGATGCTTACTGTCCCCTCGTGTTTTAGCGCCCAGGGTGGGGCTTAAGCGCCCAGGGTTGCGCGCTTGAGCGCCCTGGTCCGCGCTTAAGCGCCCTTAGCCACTGTAGGAGGAAATGCTTCTGTCTCTGCGCGCTAAAACGTCCCAGTGGGGGCTTGAGCGCCCAGGATAGCGCGCCTGAGCGCCCTGTTGCGCGCTTAAGCGTCCATCCACACTGGAATGCCTGATGCGTACTGCCTCCGTGCGCTTAAGCGCCCAGATGGAGGCTTTAGCGCCCGATAGCGCGCGCTTGAGCGCCCGGTAGCGCGCTGAAGCGCGCTGGGCCTGTGACCAACACTCTCTTGTGTTGCTTCAAATTGTCCTAACTTGGACTACAGTGCTCCGATTTGAGCACGGTTTGAAGCCACGGGTAGCTAATGAAGAAACCTACAATATAGTAGAAGATGTGAACTAAATAAGAAGTAAATTAATGATTTAAAAAGGGAATAAGAACATGATGTTAAGCTTAATTTATCTGTTTCCGCAAGGTAATATGGTTATGATCACGAAATTGGGTATTATAAGTTCGGTACGTTTTAAAATGAAAAATTTATCCGGATTTTAATTGAACCCATGTGATTGTAACTGCGCTTAATATCATAATGCGATGTTAACAAACCGGTTCTAGAACGGGGTGTTACATCGTCAATGAGTTTTTGGGAGGTCTATGATTTACTATCTTCTATCTGTATGAAAGCGACCTCTGTGTTTCTCTGTTTCTTATGTTACTTACTTTGCCTTTGGTTGAATTCATTTTCTATCACTACATTGATCATGATTTGGTTAAGGTGACTTATACACTGATTTTAATCTTTTAGCTTTGAGTTGCATTATCCTAAATGAAAATCATGTCAAGAGGTAAGAAAAAAAAATAAAAATCTTCCGCAAGTGATAATTCAAGTTAAATTGTGTTTGGATCGACACGTGTATCAATATTTTCCATTCGAATAGAAGTGTAAAAAATTCTAGACAGTGACTCTAATACTTGCTATTTATTGTAAGAATTGATATAGGAGGACACGAATAATTGGCCAATTATGCTTTCTGATCAAAATTATCAAAACAATCTTAAATTAATAAATAAAAAAATGATAAGTAATGAAATAATGAATTATTGAAATGAATCAATTGTGAGTCTAATACAAACACACAATTGTTTTCGTGTTAGGTTTTGATAGAGGCAAACACGACTTAAAAGACGAATACAGATTAGCACATGTGGAATTAAAAATTTGAACCCTCTTCGATTTCTCTTGTATTCCTATCTAGTTACAGACTACATGACTATAGTTGTACAAAATCATTGAAACATTGCACCAATTTTCCTTAAAATATTAGTGCTTTATATAGTGTGAGAAAACAATTTTCTCAATCTCATCCATCTTTATCTACCCTCATTGAAAGATGACTAAAACCCCAATCCCACTCCACGTGTACCCTGCATGTCACACTTGTCTCCTTAAAACACTCCCTTCGTTCAATCCTTTCCTTTCTTCCCTTTTAGTTCTGTTTTCTGTCACTCACTCTCAGCAGGTTTCAGCAACATGGCTGAACATTACCCAAGCCTAACCCTCACGCAAACACCGACAAGACCCACAACCACCACCACCACCACTACCTCAGCATCATTGCATCGTAAACTTCAAGAACAAGTCTCAAACTCAACCCAACTCTTTGGCCTCTTAACTCTTCTTGTAACAGGGGCCATCTTGCTCCTCCTCACAGGCATAACCGTGGCAGCAACCATTCTGGGTCTGATCTTTTTCACGCCACTGATCATCGTGACGAGCCCAATATGGGTCCCAGCTTTCGCCATTTTCTTCCTCTTCACAGCAGGGTTCTTATCCATGTGCGGGTTTGGCGTTGTTGTAGTTGCTGTGTTCTCCTGGATGTACCGTTACTTCAGGGGACTCCGACTGGCCGGTTCGGACCGGGTCTACTACGCACGTAACCGGTTTAACGACATTGCGAGCCATGTCATAGACTACGGAGGTTATATGCAGAGAAAGGCAATGGATGCTGCGCCTGGAGCTTGACTGAGGAGAGAACCGAGCCACTGCAGATTGTAAGAGCCGAATCGGTTCGGTTTTATGAATTGGATCGTCTTAAGTTCCCTTCTTTTTATTCTCGTACGTGGGTAACAAAAATTTGTAAGAAAACCGTGGTAAAAAAAAAAAAAACAAAAAAACTGATACAATTATAAAAATAAATAAATAATGGTGGGTTTACCTTCTTTTATGAACGGGTTGAAAATTCTAACTCATTTCGTTTAATCCATTTTTTGCTGTCTCGACTCGGGGTTAAATTTATTTAATCCATCTTTATACGGGACTAGTTGTAATGGATGGATTGAAATTTATAATTCAGAGTCGTTTTGTCAATTTTATTTATAATTTTACATTTTTATTTTAATTATTTTTTAAGGATTGTTTGCATGTGCCCATTTACCATGAGACTCAAAGAAATGAGAATGTATATAGAAAAAGAGTAAATACCATTTTTGGTCCTTAACAAAAAATACGGTCCCCACTTTAGTCTCTTGCAAAAATAAATTAGTCGGTTAGTTCCTAACAAATTCAAAGTGGACCCATTTTAGTCCTTTTGAGGGACTGATATGAGTCTTTTTTGAATTTGTGAGGAACCACGATTTCAACTAAATGGGTCCACTTTGAATTTGTTAGGAACTAACTGACTAATTTATTTTTGTAAAAAGACTAAAGTGAGGACTGTATTTTTTTGTTAGGGACCAAAAAGAGTATTTATTTATAGAAAAATGATTGAATTCAACCCTTTCATTAAAAGATTTTATACAAAAAGCAATAATTGCCTCGTAACTATAAAATATAAATAATGAATAATAAATGCTATCTGAAGTGACAGAGATAAAAGCAATCTTATTAAAACCGGCCCGGTCAATGACCTGGTCGAGGTACTGGGTTACTGGGCACTAGTTCAATCAGTGGGTCACTGGTTCAACCGCATGACCCGGTGATTATATACAAATCTATAATTTATATTTAAAAAAAAGTATAAATATACTCAAATAGATGAGAAAATAATATAAATTCTAAATATTTAATATAAAAATAATAAATTATACATTATTGTCCAATAAAGGATCAAACAAACATATAATGCTTGTTATATTGGTGTTTCAGGTTTGGTAAACGACATTTCTAACTATCAAATCAAAATTCCATGCATAGTGCATAATTGAGATAATATTAAGATTATAGGTACATAACTTATGTAAGTCAATATGTAACATATCACTCAAATATGTCAATTATGATTTATTTTTTTGAAAACTTTTTTTTTCAAAATATTTTTTTTAAAAAATTCGGGCTGGGTCACCGGTTAACCGATCGGATCACCGATTTTTCACCAAAACCGGCCGGGTCGTACCGGGTCTGATACTTGACCGGTCCAATGTGATACCCGGACCGGTCAGATGACCGGTTCATTGGGTTCCGGGTCGACCTGGCCGGTCCGGTTCGGTTTTCACAACAATGCATAAAAGTTTGGAAATGGGTTCATGCGAAGAGAAAATAATTCAATTCTTTTCAATTATTGCAATCTTTCGCGGACCTAGTCAGTTGCCAAGCAAATACAAATTTATTTTTAATAAAGAAGAAATATATTTTTTAATTAATTAAAAATATTATTCAAAGAGAAATTTTAATAGGTGCATTGTCAGATGAATGTAAGTACAGGTACTAAGAAAGAAACACATTTAAACACATCTTGTTTAATGTTTATATTTTAGTGTTGTTATATCATTAAGTTGATTATTATTTTTTTATGTTAAGTTGAATTTTTTTCTTTTATTGTTTGGAGATTATATACCTCATGTTATATGAATGAAATTTTTTTTCATGTTAAGAAAAAAGATAAGTTATATAATATTAAAGAAAGTAAGAGAACATATTATTCAATGAATTTGTCTTGTCTTTTTTTTAGCATGACAAAAAATTTGATTCGTGTAACGTGAGATATAAATCTCTTTTTAATTATATTCTTTTATTTTTTAATATATTTAAAACTTAAAAAAAAAAAAAAAAATTTGGGAGCACTACCCCGCAAATCTCCGCCACAAAATATACAAATAAATTTATTTTTTTTTGCATCCGTCACTGTATTTTGCAACTACGTTCTATCATTGAGTGTTTACAGGTCGCATTGACTATTTGAACCTAAAAATTCAAACTGATCTAATTTAATTATTTTGGGATAGTATGAGTAACTGGGTTATTTCAAGTGAAACTCGATTAAAATTAATTAAAATCCATTTCTATTAGTTTGGTTTTTCAGGTTTATGATTTTTTAAGCTGAGATAGAGTACCCTGCCCGTTGACCATTTTGGTTGTTCATGAACTGTGTGCCTCCTGTCAATTGTTGTGATCATAACACTACTAAAAAATGTATTTTTTTCGACGGAAAAATTCTGTCGAAAATGGTTAAAATTCCGTCGAAAATGATCACAATCAGAAGAGCTTGTGTCCTATCCTTTAGCAGGCTCCTTACCCTTACTCTTACCCTTGGTCTTGCTAGGCCCACCAATCAGAAGAGCTTGTGTCCTATCCTTTTTGATAGACACTTCAGCAGTTGTTAACATACTTAACAATTCAGGCAAGCTCACAAGCATCTCATGCATGTTATAATTCATTATGAATTGACTGAAGGAAGGTGGAAGTGAGGCCAGGACTAAGTCATTACTCAGTTCGACATCCATCAAGAAGCCTAGATTTCCTAGCTTCTCAATCAGCCCGATTATCTTAAGAACATGACTGCTAACAGACATGTTCTCAGACATCCTGCAAGAGAACAGTTCTCTAGAGGCCTCATACCTCTCATGCCTGCCTTTAACGTCATACAACTCCTTGAGATGTAAGACAATAGAGGGAGCATCCATATGCTCATGCTGCTTTTGCAGTTCAGCCGACATGGATGCCAACATGATGCATACTGCCATCGTATCGTCATCCATGTGTTGTTTGTGGGCCTCAAAATCATATTCCGCGAACCCATCTTCCCCTTCCCTAGGAGCTACGGGTAATGCACCATCAAGAACGTAGGCAATCTTTTCGGCCCTAAGAACAATTCTCAGGTTCCGATACCAGTCCATAAAGTTTCAACCGGTCAGTTTATTCGTATCAAGTATTGAGCGCAGTGACAGTGGATTAGTCATACTAAAAACTGAAAAAAATGTAAAGAAAGATTAATTAATATATTGTCGTGTTACAATTTATTAAAGACTTTAAATAAATTGCCCCTCCCACTATTTTATCTAAGTCAATGACCCTTACCATTTGACTTAGGGTTAATGTACTTTTAGATTTTACCTTAGTAAGATTAAGAGTGCGATTATTTATTTTAACCCTCGTCTGAGACCGCAAGATTAAATAATGGGTTGATCCTAATCAACAGTATCTCATACCCTCTCTTAACATTAGGTTGACAACTCCTTGCCACTTAGTGGTGTATCTCATGCAACCAACCTAGCATTATTACCCTAAGCCCATAAGCCTGGCTGGGCCTGCAACTTATGTCTCAGTTAAGCATTAACCAGCACCCTAAGTGTCTAACACTTCTAATACTACTCTTACTCAACGAAACAGTGGGTCCCAACTGAGTTTTGGAGCACCACTATGTAGAGGAGGTTCGAGTAATATTGGTGGTGGGAGGTAATCATATGCTTAATAATTTATTCCTTTTAAGGGTTCCTTTTATTTAGGGATTTTATTAGGTCTGATCAAACGCATTAATATATTATCATGCTAGTCGTAACCTATGTCATACATCTAACGGTTTAAACTAGTCGCAATTGGACTTGCATAATAATCATACAAACGCGATTTAGTCCAACTCATGCATACTAGACATCATAAGCCATAAAACATACATATCGCGATACTCTATCTCATGCATACTAGTCGTATAATAACATACATGCAAATAAAACAGTTTTATTTTGAGATAGTCATGGTGCTCGATCTTTTGTCCATCTTGCTTCTCAAGCTACGACTTCTTGTCGTCTATACGCCACTAGCCTAATTTCTCTAATTACAATTAAAGAAACTCCAAAACATCTTGGAGGGAAAAAATTTAAAATACAAAATTTAAATTACAAAATTTGAAATTCAAATTACATCTCTTTTAAAATAGCCCAAAATTACACATTAATTTAAAATTTCAAATTTCAAATTTCGGGCACCATGACCATCCCCTTCCTCATTTGCACCTGAAATGTTAGACAACTCACAAGTACAAAAATATTATCATATAATATATTTTTCACGTATGTCTTGATATTTAACAATTAAATATTAAAACATAATTAAAATTCAAAACTTTTTCTTAATTCTTCAATTGGCCAAATTATATAACAATTTATTATAATTCAAATTTTGTTGACTCTTTCTCAAAGAACACAAAATTAAACCAATCTTGTAGCCATTAACATGTTAATGGCCGAACCATATACCTTGTGCATATGATATAAATTTTCGAAAAATTTAATGTCATGCACATGAAACAATTCATGGAGAAAAATAAGAAAACAATCAAGGTGTTCAAAACACCTTTCACGGTCGAACTCCACCCTTCAAAAAGGTGTTTCCTTTTTAAAACTTTCATAAAGTAAAAGACAACCATGTATACATATGGATTCATGAACATAGCATTCGAAATAACATGTTCATAAAAAACGAAAACTTTAACTGTTTAAAGTATTGTAAATTGAAATCCATACGTAAAAATTGAATCTTTAACTTTTAAAGAAATTTTAACCGTGAAAAATATGATCACAAACAAGGTACCATCACCCGTCTATGGTAAAGAAACCGGGCTCTGATACCACTTGAAAGTTCGAATTGGCCTTGAAGGCCGTAGCATGTGAGAGGGAAAAAAAAAAATTTTCCGCAAGCGGAATACACATGCATGTGAAGATACATACTTTAAGACGTATGTCATACATTGTTCGTGAAAACTCAAGATGATCAAGGTAGGTCTGAAGGGTTCAGACCCTCTAACGTTGATCCACACCACCCGCGTCTAGATACAGGAACTCCTTCCAGTAAAGCCGCCGATTGATCACCACAATAAGGCTTGCTATGCGCTTAATGTGTGATGAAAGGAGACTATGTAGAAGTGTTTAGAAGAGTGAAGTTTTCAGAGAGAAAACCTCACAAGAGTAGCGCAGGAATAAGGAGAGAATGGCTTAGTCTTTTTACAAAACCCTAGGAGGAACATATATACTACTAGGTGCACAAGTAGTGATCAAGAGGTTCATGATGCAATCAGATTTTTGATCCTCAAAATCCCTTCAAAAGGGCGCACCAACAAGGAGAAATAAGAGGATTTGTTGCAAATCAAATCTTATCAAATCTTGCCAACAACATCTTTTCATATCTTTATGATATTAGGTTCAAAGCCTAATCAAATATCTGATCATATATCATCATATAATCAGCTATATGGTGCGCCCCATATAGCCTAAATAATGACCAGATACATTTGAGTAGTTGCATTCAAACTTGAATCAAATCACTCAAATATTCTCCCAACAGATCGTATCTTCTGGAGCTGATTCTGATGACTCAGCACCCCAAATCTTCTTAGATTATGTCTAAAAGATTTCCTCTTGATATGTTCCAACAAGATCTCATCTTATCCTTTTGTTATGAAACAACTTTTCATAGCTAATTCAAATTCGAATTTCAAACATTTGAATTCAAACTTTCAAACACTTAAATTTTAAATTCAAATTCAAATTCTAAATTCAAATTCAAATTTCAAATTTCAAAATTCAAATTCAAAATTCAAAATTCAAAATTCAAAATTCAAATTCAAAATTCAAATTTCAAATTCAAAATTCAAAATTTAAACATTTGATAATTAATTTAACTAATTAAATTAATTAATAATGTCTTGGACTATCCAAGCCCATTACTTAGATCCATGCGCCCTCCACCCTATCTGTGGAGTTCCAAACTACTTCTTGGGCTAATAACAATTGTTAGGCCCAATACCATTAATGCTAGAGCATCTAGACAATTAGGTGTTAGTGTGTGACCCATTAGGTCCAACATAGCCACTGACATAAATGGGCTTGGGCCCAATAAGCCCACAACCCATCTAATGACAACACAGAGCACTATCAATGCTTTGTTGCCCCAAAACTAGTTAGATTAGTGACTTGATCATCCTATTACACATATTTGGTTGCCGTATATATTTCCTTTCGTCTCGGTTACCTTCCCATAAAACCTAGGGTAAGGTGTTATCAAAAAAAAAAAAAAAAAACCTAGGGTAAGGAAGCATATCAACCCCTGCGGTTTAGGGTAAGCTTTATTCGAAATAGGGAATCTTCAATTTACAGACTCTAAAGGCAGATCATCTCATGATCTCTTTTACTATGCATAGATTCCCTGTAAATGTCATCCCGATTTCTCCGGTTTACAGATAACCTAATCTCTCACAGAGATTTGACGAATTCCTTCAGCTTATCACCCTAGCCCTGTGTTCTTTCAGGACAAGCCCAACAGTATACCTATGAGTCTCCATGTTTCAGGCAGACGAGGTGCACAATCAAAGCATGCCTTCTAGAACACAGTCTAGGTAATAACTTCTGGTCTTAGGAAAGACATACCCAAATATAAAGAGACTACTCTAATGATACTCTCTGTGAGAGTTCCTCATAGAGTCTCTTTGTGGGTCTGTTCAGTGCGAGCTATACCCTTATAGGTCCACCCACGACTTTAGCTAAGACATCTCCATATCTGTAGCACATGAGGTCTATACCTTGTATCCATATACAAGTAGATAAGTAGTGCTAGTCTTACCCGAGATCACTGACCTCATTCTCAGTATCTCTAGACTAGGAACATAAAATTAGGAATAAACATCCGGTATTCTTGAATCCTCATGATTGTGATCTCATCACAGATACTCAAGAGATACCTATTTTATTCCACTGGGTTTATCAAGTTATTCATAATATATTAACATTAATATCGAGACAGAATTATGAAACAAGATAAAGAGTGCTTTTATTTATTTTTGACAATATTAAAAAAGGTCTACATCTATGTCCTTATTTAATCATAAGATCGTCTCTAGGACACCCAAATACTAACAAGCTATACCCTTATAGATCCACCCACGACTTTAGCTAAGACATCTCCATATATGTAGCTCATGAGGTCTTTACCTTGCATCCGAATACAAGTAGATAAGTCGTGCTAGTCTTATCCGAGATCACTGATCCCCATTCTCAGTGTCTCTAGACTAGGAACATAAAATTAGGAATAAATATCCAGTATCCTTGAATCCTCATGATCGTGATCTCATCACAGATACTCAAGAGATACCTATTTATTCCAAGGGGTTTATCCATTACTCATATAAAATATTAACAGTAATATTGAGACAAAATATGAAACAGGATAAATAGTGCTTTTATTTATTTGCGACAATACAAAGGTCCACATATGTCCTAATCTAATTAAAAGATTGTCTCTAGGACATCCATATACTAACATAATCATCATAAAGCAGAAATATCAGCTAAGCTCTGGCCTCCTACCGCTAGAGGTCTCAAGCCCCGTATTACCTGATCCTGAAATTGTGCCCCAAACGTGGGGTGAGATCTCTAAACAGAAATCTCAGTAAAACAAGGGGTCCTCATGGACTTTCCACCTCCAGCTCACTTACATGTGCAATATAAGTTCCAAAAGCAGTTACACAGTATAAGTTCCAAAATAGTGCAATGCAGCAGATAATCATGTCATGTGTGTTATAACAATTTTACTGATCAGAGAAGTGCAAGAATACGTCTATTACCCACACAGTACCAGCTCATACTGTACCCGCCCCAGTACCACCCCATGGCTTCCTGGCTAGGCGAAACACCACATACATATCATAAGCATTTTGCACTTGACAGCTCCATAGCATTTCAATAAAACAGTACATGAAAACACATCATGCATATAAACCATCCCCCATGGGATATGGTGGAACAAACAATGGCTAAATCGAGGACACGAAAGCTTGCCTTGCAAGCTAATTATCCAAGCCAAGAGTCTACACAAGCTCAAGGTCCACACACAGCAGAATCACAATCTGTTTTGGACCAGCAATCATATCAATAACTATAGCTCACAAGCATATACATAAAGACAACGTTTTTCCTTTGTGTTCTATGTCTTAAGGCTTATCACAAAGCCACAAGCCCTTAATCCCTTGATTCTTACTTAACTAATTATTACAGAGGTTCAACATAACCCATCATGGGTCCATAAACCCATAAATATCACTCTGTATGAACAGAACAACTTCTGTTCTTCAAAAACCTAGAATATCCAGATATTTGTCGGGGGCATATCCGGATATCAATATCCGGATATCTCTCTGGCAATATCCGGATATCAATATCCGAATATTCATAACCCCATATCCGGATATCAATATCCGGATATTTCCAACCCAATATCCGGATATTTCGCGGCAAAACCCAGATTCTGCATTTTCGCGAGATATCTTTCCCAAGGATCCATTTTTACCGATTACAGAAGCTAACACATGCATTTCTAGGTGTGTTTAAGCTTACCCAACCCCAAGTTATTAACTTTAATTCATTACATGCATCAAGGTTCCACTTTTAACCATAGAAACTCAAGGACAAGGGTGATGATCATACCACAAGCTCAAAACAGAGGTGGATGATGCTCTTGGAGCTTTCCACACTGCCTCTACAGTTCTGACTTTCAAGGCACACGAAAATACCACTCAAGTAAGGATCTTTCTTCACAAAGTTTGCTTCTTGGAGCTCAAAGTGCCATCACCAAAGGCTCTCACCACTCAACCAGAAAGTCCAGCACCCAAAACTCAAACAAAACAGATACCAACCCAGAAACAAAGCCTTCCACACACTCCCAAAGGTATCCCTCACTCACACAAGGTATTTAGGAGAAGATTTCATGAAGGATGAAGACCCCAAGGCTCACTCAAGGAAAGGAAGAAGCAATAGAACAGTGTTTTCTGGTCAGCCACCAAGGAAACTCACGTAGCATCAAGGTATGGCTAGGGTTCTGTGCATAAGTTGTATATATACCTCACTTAAGTCTTAATCGCACTGTATTAGCGCTAAATGCCACGCTTAACATTTTAATCCCAAACTTAGGATTCTGAACCTACTCATTTTTCTAAGATTTATCATATTTTTATTTTATTTTTCGCAGTACCTTTCCGGTATGCGCTTTTCCATAGCCAGTATCAGTTCCGGCACCAGTTCTCATTATTTTGACTTGAAACTCGTTTTACAAGTCCTATATATTATTCTAGTGACATATACACACTTTTCATAATTTTCCGAGATACTTCATCGGACGCATTTATACCGGGTAGCAGAACCGGTATCTGTACTTTTCGTCATAAAAGCAATTTTCAACATTATTAACCACTTACCAATATTATTTAAGCCTCATAGTAATTATTAGGGTCAATTATGGAATTATTTCCTAATTTCACATAATTAATTAATTAACTTCCTTAATTAACGGTGCGGGTTCTTACAAGTTGCAGTCGTTTGATTTATCGTGATTAATGCTTAATTTCATACGGGATTGCTAAGGAATTAGGGTTCCAATTGGATTAAAGGGTTAGATTGCCAAGGGATTGGGATTTAACTAATTATTTTTAGATGATAATTTGTCTGAGTTATTAAATTGAACGAGCGTTGTCAATCAATCCAAAGTTTAAAGTGAGAATCATATGGTGGTGTACCTTAGCTGCAATGCTTTTTATTATTCTCTCAAAAATCTAATTTATTTTTACCATTGCTTATTAAATTGAAAATTCTATATTTTAAATATTTGTCTTTATTTTACCATCAATTCACTATTTTCCTAAACAACCGAATTTTCCAACTTAAGGGGACTGGTTATTGTGATACTTGGTTTACAAACCCTGTGGAGACGATACTCTACTCATTCATTATATTACTTGTGCGATCGGTACACTTGCCGGTGAGCATCAATCACCATGCTTCTTTTCCATACACCCTTGATGTAGTCAGACAGTTCCTCTTCCAATGGCCTTACTTGCCACAATGGAAGCACTCAGCGTCATTTTTGTCCTTGCCCTTACCTTTGGCCTTGCCCATCTTCTAATTGGACTTTCCTTTGGGCTTGAGAGGATTGGGCTTTGCAAGCTCTTTCCTTTTACCCTTATCCTTGGTCTTGGAAGACCCACCAATAAGAAGAGCTTGTGTCTTATCTTTTTGATAGATACCTTAATAGTAGTTAACATGCTTAGCAACTCAGGCAGTGTAACATTCATCGAATGCATTTTATGGTTCATAATGATCCTACTGAAAGAAAGAGGAAGCGATGAAAGAATTAAGTCATTAATTAATTCTGCGTTCATTATGAAGCCTAGACCCTCTAGCTTCTCAATGAACGCTGTCATCTTCAGGACAGTTTCTCTTCCATAGGCGCAACAGGTAAAGTTGCAATTTTACGGCCCGCAGAACAATTCTGATGTTCCAATACCAATCCATGAAATTAGGACCGGTCAACTTGTTCGTTTTGAGAAAAGTACATGGAGACAAATGATCCGATATATTAAGCTAAAATGGATGTAAAGATTAATACTGTTATAAATTAAACCATGTTATTAAAGACTTCAAATAAATGGTCCCTCTCATTATTTTATCTAAGTCAATAACCCTTATCCTTATTGACCTAGGGCTATTCTTCTTAAGAATTTCCGTAATGGGTAAGAGAATGATCGTTTCCTTTAATCTCCGTCTGAGACTGCAAGATCAAATTAAACGATGAGTTGATCATTATCAACAGTATTTCATACCTTCTCTTAACATCAGGTTGACAACTCCTTGTCACTTAGTGGTGCATATCATGCAATCAATCTGGCACTATTGCCCCAAATACATAAGCTCGTATGAGCCTGCAACTTATGCACCCGGTCAAGCACAAACCACCATCCTAAGTGTCTCTAAACTTCAAGCACTCATCTTGCCCAACGAAACAGTGGGTCCCAACTGAGTTGTAGAGAACCACCACATCGAAGGGATTCAATTTGTATCGACGATGGGAGGCAATCAAGCACTTAATAATTGTTCCTTTTAAGGGTTCCTTTTTATTTTTATTAGGGATTTACCAAGTCTCATCAAACGTGCATATTGTACTATCATTCTAGTCGTTGCCTTATGTCATACATCTACAACATACTATACTAGTCATTTTTGGACATGCACAATAGAAACATACATACGCGATTTTATGACATGCATACTAGTCGCTTTGACATACACGCATACATTCATAGGCATAATAAATCATATTTATTTTGGGATGGTCATGGTACTCATGCCATCTTCTCCCATCATGCTCCTTAAGCCGCGGCTCCTCCATGGATTCCTCCATGCCTAAAAAGCCACTAGCCTAATTTCTAATTACATATTAATTCAAGAAACCCCGAGTTACATTTGGAGTGAGTAAGGTGAGAAAAGAATTTACACAAGAGTAAAAGAAAGACAAGGCATACACGCCTTATTTACCAAAATTAAATTACAACGATTCAAATTTAATTTTGGGCACCATGATCATCCATTTCCTTTATTTGTAACTGAAAAGTTAGTAACCAAACAACTGCAAAAATATACAAAATATGTTCTATGCTTTTACATGGACATATTAACATTTAACATATCCTAAAATTCAAAATTTTATACAAAGATCATATTTTTACCGAATAAAAAAAATTAAAGATCAAATCTTTATTTGATCAAAATGTCAAAGATCATATCTTTAACCAACAAAATGCAAAGTTTACATTTTTAACCGATTAAAACGTCAAATATCAAATCTTTAATCAACGAAAACATAAAGGTCACATTTTTAACCGATTAAAATGTCAAAAAGATCAAATCTTTAATAAACCAAAATGTAAAAATTGCATTTTTATCCAAACAAAAGTACCCTAACTTGTCGATAGTAAAGCAACAAGCTCTGATACCACTTGAAAGTAGCCTTTTGTAGGCATGAACATAAAAGAGGGAAAATTAAAAAATTTGTGCGGAATAAGCAACCTTTGCCCACCCTCAATTATGTTCAACCCATGAATCATGCAATAGACACGTTAGGGGTTTAAAGTTGATACCTTTACTCGGATAAATATTCCTGATCAGATGCGTTCTTGATCAATTCTTCAGACTTGAAGAACACAAGTCCTCCGATAGAAATCCACACCACATTGTTGTCTTGTAAGAGAAGAACACCTCTTCGAATGCCCAATATCCTTCAATTGAGGTTGCTAGACTCAAGAGAAGAATAGAGATTGGGTGGTGCCTTTGGTTATTCCAAAGGAAAGATAGCCGCCACACTGGTGGAGAAAATTAGAGAAGAAGAGATACAAAACTAAGGAAAAAGAGGAGCTATATATAGATGTGGCGCCTCATTAACTTAAGACTAGGTCAAATCAGCGCCCTCATCAAATCCTAATCTTATTGGGTAATTTCCTTAATTTTTTCCAATCAATCCAATTGATTGGTTTCCCCAATTTCAGCCAATTAATTTAATTAATTAGTTTCCCTAATTTTATCCAATTAGTTGGTTTCCCAAATTTCAGCCAATTAATTTAATTAATTGGTTTCCTTAATTTTGGTCAATCAATCCAATTGATTTGTTTCCCCAATTTCAGCCAATTAATTTAATTAAATTGGTTTCCTTAATTTTGGTCAATCAATCCAATTGATTTGTTTCCAATCAATCTAATTGATTGGTTTCTTTTATTTTCTCCATCTTCAATAAACTTAATTTAATGACGATATTTAAATTTAAATTTCAAATTTGAAATTCAAAATTATAATTCAAATTAATTTTATTAATTCAACATTTAAATTAATTAAGTTACATCATGGATCAAGTCCAACTTGACCCATGATGCCATCTACTCTCTCTTGGCCCAATATGTGAACTTTTTCAACTTAATTCCATTATGCCTTATTGGGCTCAAACCATATATGCTAGAATTCAAGACAACTTAAGGTGTTTGCGTGTGACCCATCAGGCCCAACGTAGTCACTGACATAAATAGGCTTGGGCCCATTAGGCCCAATTCATCTAATGACAACAAAGAGCACTAGCAATGCTTTGTTGTCCCAGAGCTAGTTGAGTTCATCAAATGATCAACCTGTTATACCTATTTGATTACCGTGTGAATTGTCTTTTCGTCTCAGTTATACATCCCATTGACCTAAGTCAAGAAAAACGTATCAACCCCTGCGGTCTAGGGTTAGCTTTTGCCGAAACAGGGAATCTTCATTTATGAACTCTTAAGAGCTGGCCATCTCATGACTCATTTACTATGCATAGATTCCCGAGTCCCGTAAATGTCATCCCGATTTCACCGGTCTACGGATAACCTTATCTCTCACAGTGATTGACGAAATCCTTTAGCTTGTCATACTAGCCCTGAGTCCTTATGGCATACCAAGGAGTATAGCTACGAGTCTCCATGTTTTAGGCAGACAATGTATACAATCAAAGCAAACCTTCCAGATCATAGGTCTATATGACAACGTCAGGTCTAAGGAAATACACACCCAAATAATAAGAGACATTACCTTTTGATACTATCTGTGAGATTTCCTTGTAGTGTCTCTTTGTGGGTCAGTTCAGTGCGAGCTATTCTCCAATAGGTCCACCCATGAGTCAGCTAAGACATCTCCATGTCTGTAGCTCACGAGGACTCTACTTTGCATCTCCATGCTAGTAGCTGAATCATGTAGTCGTACCTGAGATCACCAATGCCCATTATTGGTGTTTCTAGACTAGGAACATATTTCTGGCAATGGAAGTGTGGTGTCATTGAGCTCTCATGATCGTGATCCCTATCACAAATCCTCAATGTGACACCTGTTCTATTCCAAGGGCTTTATCCAGTTACTCATATTCAATATTTGAGACATGCAATATGAAACAAGATAAAGAATGATTTTATTCATAAAATTTATTCATAACTAGTAAAGAAGTACATGGGTCCATCTGACACTCAGATTGCCTCTAGGACACATATATACTAACAATAGATTCAATGCAAGTTACACCGTAACTTAGTCCAACCAAAAATGCCTACACAAGGTCATTCTCATATTCATTAACATCACATAAAGACCACTCATTTGGTCATTCAAGCATTCATGCAATTGTGACATAAATACTTACCCAAATCCTTTTGGTCAAGAACCAAAGACAATCCACCAAGCTCAATAATCCTCAAGGATCCCGTCCGTGGGAGGAAACCTACAACGATCACACATAGGATCATCAATTCAATGGTGCATCAAGTCAAAACACAAGACATTACACTTCCTCACACCCACACATAGGGTTCGGTCATTAAGGCCTTAAGTATCTAACCAAGTTGTTAATTTTACTTCAACGTTCCTATGGCTTCCTAAGCCCATCACAACCCCAATTCAAGTTCACAACTTCATTATACCAATTTTACATCATTTTTCCTAAATTTCCCCATTATGGCTGAAAATTACACCTAGGCACACCCAATGATTTTTCTTCCAATTTACATGCATTACGCAATCACACAACTTATTTAAACTTGGTTCAAACCATCACCACACCAATTATACAATTTTAGAATCATCCTTCCCCATTTCCTTCATATGGCCGAATTGTACATGTCCCCTCACCAAAGGATTTTCAATTCAATTCCACACATTCAACACACCATACAACAAACAATTAACTACTACAACTACTCCACAACTCAATTTTCCAATCACACAACAATCCATTTTCACAAAGTTTCAAGTTCATCATCCAAATTTTTCTAAGTTACATGAATTTTTCTCAATAGATTTTATGAGTTCAATCATCATAAAACATCATTCTAAGATATATTTATCTAATACACAATTTCAATTTGAGGTCCCCAACCACATCAATTCACCCACACATGCTCGAGGTTTTCAATTTTCAAAATATCAAAATAATCATCAATAGGTATGGCAACTCACCAAGGATCAAGGCCTAAGACTCCTTCTCACAATACTCAAGCAATGGCTCAAGCAAAAACTCCAAGAACATCATTTTTGCTCCAAAAATCCGTGGAATGGGTGTGGATTTTCTCCCAAAATTGAGGGTTTCAAGGATTGAGAGTTGTATGATTGGGTTTGGATGGTGTTTTACTTAAACTTTTATGTAGTGAAAGTTGGATTTTGGTGGATAAATGATCAAGAAATCAAGCAACCAAAATTTCCCCCTCTAATAGGTGAGAGAGAGAATAGCGGTTGATGGGTGAGGAAGAGAGTGAATAGCGGTTGATGGCTTATGTGTCCGAAGTCACTTAAGTGGGTGGGTCCCACTTGACACCTCATTCAATTCAAATTATTTCAAATCTCCCACTTAAATCACCAATATCTAAATAATTCCTAGACTATTTAAAAACTCCAAATTTTAACATTCACCAAAGTCTTTTAATTGGCCTTGAGCAGATGAATCCGGAGTTTTTCGGTCATTCGGCGAAATCATATTTTTAAGCTGTTATGTGCACTGTGGGCACGTTCCCCCAAAACTCTAATTTTAATCAAACTTCATCAATAATCATAAATCTTAGTCCTATGTACCTTTTTCAACTTATTTCCAAGCCTAAAACTCAAAATTCACTCAGTACGCTTTTTGGTGCAACTGTATAACTATATTTTTACCCGGTAATAATACTATTCATCAAATATCTAGAAACTTGCCTAATCACTTAATTTTTCTTTCTGAATCCATTTCCAAGGTTAATTTTCCTATTTCAGACCTTCTACTAACATTTCATTTTCTAGGGTTACATGTTTGGCAATTTTTCGTTTTGCCATTTTTACGTATTTCGACTCAGAATTTAGGATTTTTCCTAATCCTACCCTTTAATCCATATTTTAGCTATAAATATAGGTTTTAAAACTATGAGACGTTATAATGGGAGCATCACGGCTCATGGGGCTTAACCCTAATATAAAATTGCTAGAGATGGGACCTAGCCAATACCCTGAAAAGAGTTTATATCCACTGAGTCAACCCATCACGCAAAACTAGGGTCATACTAAAGCCTACACTGCTACCCAACTAGAGCCAATACCAATAGATGTCATAAGCCCAACTCAATATGATCACAATGGGCTAAACAAAATAATAGAATTGCAATATCTATTAACCCGATTAATTTTAAAATAGAAAATTAATTAATTATTCATTTTCAGGAAAAATTCTTTGAGCAGAGAAATGAACGCGATATAGTGACTAGAAATTATACATCCATCCGCCAAACTGATAATGAATTATTCTTATAGACTGTTAAGGGTATGAACAAAAAGGGCCACATTTTGGGTTTGGGTGCAGAGGCGAGAAGATACAAGGCCTCACAGATGTCTGCTAGTTCGTCTGAAGGAGTTTCTACATATGAGTATAATAATACGAGAGAGCTAGTGACAACCATATCCACTCAAAATCAAGAGTTGCAGACAAAGATGACTATTATTAAATAGCAACTGATAATTTTGATGGCTCATGACTCCATGTCCACTGCTACACCTCCTAAACGTCAGGAACGTAACAAGGTTCAAGTTAGTGATGATGTGAAAGATGATGTCTGTGATGTTCAGTTACACGAGGATAGTTGATAAACAATTTATGTTCTTTTTATACAATTTGTGAAAAATACTTATTATTTGATATTGTAGTTTGATACATTTGTTAATTTGTTTTTGCAATACTTTTGATCATTAAGACTTCTTAGCTATTTGGTTATGACTATAATGGTTTGTATGGTTATAATAATTATAATTTTCAGACTAGCTTACATTGGTTATATGACTTTGACGATTTATATTATGATGATTATCAATTATAAATTTTGTTACAAAAAATTTGAAATATTTTATTGAATATATTAAGAAAATTTGAAAGTAGAGATAGAATTAGGGACATATATATTTCATCCCTAATAGGAACAAACAAGTTCTATACCTGAAATTCCATCCCAATTAGGGAGAAACATATTCCCTCCCAATTAGGGATGAGTGAATTTCGTCCCAATTAGGGACAAACACATTCCGTATCTACAAAGGAAAAATTCCTTCCATGATTCCCTCCCTATCAGGAACAGATTTTACCCTTTTATAAATCAAAAGTGTTGACAATATTAGGGATGAAAAATACATATTAAAGACAGATTTTATTTTGTCCCTAATATGGATGGAATTTTAGTTCTGTTCTAAAATGTTAGCTATGAGCTGTTCAGAGAGGAAAAAATTTTCGTCCCTAATTTATATAGCGACAAATTTATGCCTTGTAGGGACGAAATTTGTTTGTCCCTAGAACCTACTTTTTAGTAGTGCATGTATATCTCAAGCGAAGGCTAAGAGAGGGATGGTGAAGGGTACGGTGACTCTAGATTTAAGAAGAGTAACAACTCATGTATGTAAGATGCGTGATGGTCTTCCAATGGCTAAAGATGGAGTATATATAGGTGGGAAAATATTTCTTAATCATGAGAGTGCCATAACTATTTTGCCCAGTGAGGCCCACTACAATGCATAAGATAAGCATATCTTCAGACGTGTATGAGGTGAGTTGTGCAGGGAGTAAGAGATCCTCTATTATGACGGTCTAAAAATCTCATTTTGGGGAGGAAGGGGAATGACCCCTTAAATAGACCTTTGAGGGCCAACCCATAGGATAGGGCTGGTGAAGTCAATCTAGAACACTAGTGATGTAAAATGAAGAAGTATATATAAGGATTACTATATGATCGCGCATTTAACGATCCCCCTCCCCCAAATACCTTCCTTCTGCAAAGTGTCACCCCCGGGATTCAAACCCATAACCTCAACTCTAATACCACGTGTTGGATCAAACGCTTACCGTTAGGCTAAAACCTATAGTTGTTAGTTATGGCGCAACTCTTTCTACTGACCTTTAGGTAAAGAAAAGATGGCTAATGCAGAAGCACAAAAGGAGTGTGAATTGTGCCGTAACTTATTTTGCAAGAAATCAATAAAAATTAACCTTTTTTTTTTGCAAGAAACCAATATTGGTATATCAGACATGTTTTCTTTCAATTTTTGAAAAGCCAATGTAGCTTCTGAACTCCACATGAATTTGTCTCCTTTTAACTAATATATCAGATGGGAAACAATGGTTGCATAGTGGTGAACAAATCGCCTATAAAAACCATACAACCCTAAGAATGCACGCAATTGTTTAACATTTGTGGGCTGAGGCCACTCCTTCATTGCAAAAGTCTTCTTTGGATCGGCTTTAACTCTTTTTGCAGAAACAATGTGGCCGAGGTATGAAATTTCAGAGAAATCAAAATCACATTTGCTTAGATTAACAAAAAAAATGAGTGCTGAATTAAGCAAGTGAGTACCTATTCCATATGTGTTGCATGTTCCTCCAAAGACCTGCTACATACTAAGATGTCATCGAAGAAGACAATAACAAATCACCTCAAGAATGGTTGAAAGATTTTGTTCATCACTGCTTGAAACGTTGTTAGTGCATTCGTCAGACCAAAGGACATTACGAGGAATTCGTAATGACCGTCATGAATGCCAAATGCCATTTTGGGGATGTCCTCATGCATCATCCTAATCTGATGATAGCCTGCTCGCAGGCAAGTTTACTGAAAATGCAAGCTCTTAGTAGTTCATCCAATAATTCCTCAATTGTAGGAATTGGGAAGAGATCTCTAACAGTTAAGGAGTTTAATGCCCTGTAATCTATACACACCCGCCAAGTTGAATCTTATTTTTTGACGAGTAAAATAGGTGAGGAAAAAGGGCTACGACTATGTTGGATTAAACTGGCTGAAAGAAAATCAGATACTGATGAACCCTTAGTTCATCATGGTTTTTAGTAGGAATTAGGACAAATTGTGTGATTAAATGATGAAAAAAACAAGGTTAATGTCCTAAGATGTCCTCAATTACAAGTTCAAGAGCTTTATTGGAAATTTGTATGATTCTTGTAGGAAAAGCAAGCTTGAAAGGCAACTGGAGAAGGAAGAAGATTCTGGAGCTCAAGAGGAGAAAAATTGCCTAAGTGTTGAGCGCTAAAATGTCCGCACTGAGCGTTTTAGCGCCCTGCTACAGGAAGAGGCCAAAACTTGCTGGTGATGAGCGCTAAAACGCCCACACAGAGCGTTTTAGCGCGCTGCTGCACTTAGAAGATGGAAAATTGCTGGTCTTGGGCGCTAAAACGTTCTGCAATAAGCGTTTTAGCGCCCTGAAGTGGAAAAAGGACTCTGGTCTCCACCGCTAAAACGTCCAAATCAAGGGTTTTAGCGTTGGAGTCAGTTAAAGTCAGTTGAGCATTCACCAAGTTTAGACGCTAAAACGGTCATTCCTTAACGTTTTAGCGTTGGAGTCAGTTAAAAGTAGTTGAGCATACGTAAAGCATGGACGCTAAAACGGGCACTTATGGACGTTTTAGCGCCCACATCAGTTTTCTGTTTTTAATTGTAACACTATAAAAGGCAAAGCCTTCACACTTAGAAGATAATCTGGATCTGAAGAGCTCTGATATATTCTCTCTCTCTTAAACTTTAGTCTGACTTCTCTCTAAATTCTCTTGTAATAGTTTGGAGATTGAAGACTTTCAACATGGAAATGAAGTTTGATTATTCTTCTCTTGTCTGTTCCTTAGTCATGTCTGAGTAGAGTGTTTGTAGTCTGAATGCAATAGAACTCCATGATAATATTATGTCGATCTGATTAATATGATGAAGTATTTTTCATGTGTTGATTTGAGATTTTCTGATTTAATTATTTCTATCAAGGAATTAAGACTTTAGTATGTCATGCATGTATTAAGAAAGAGATCACCAAGGGATTGGGGTTTCCGATTAATGTATCTATCAGGGTAGTAAGAGATTACATCTTGATGATAAGTAAAAGGTTGATTAACATCACATGGAAAAGAATTCATCATATGATCAGTTTTTACATGAGTTATTATGGAGGAAAGTTGTTTTCTGACTACTTGTTGTTTTATTAATTATTAATCCATATTTATTTTGTGTCAAATTACTTACAATCAATTTTCTGGTGACAAATTATTCATGACTTTTACAAATTCTTATCTGATTCAAATTAGTTTTCTTTGGTTTATTGGTGCTTGAACACAATTCCTCGTGGGAACGATCTTTACTCATCATTTTATTACTTGTACGACTAGTGCACTTTCTAAACGTCCAACAAGTTTTTGGCGCCGTTGCCGGGGAATTTGTTTTTCAATACTAACTGATACCATAGAATTCTGAGATTGAATCCTTTTATTTTCAGTATTTTAGTTTATGTTAAGTTTTTGGTCAATTTTGATTCTGGTATATGCGAGGTACACTTCATCCGAATTTGTTGTTGTATGATCCAGAATTAGAAAGGACATTGAGGAAGCACAAAAGGGCAGCCCGGCAAAGGAGACAGTTGCAAGAAATTGGTGAATCCAGTACGATTAATCAGGAAAAGATAATGGCAGAGAATCACAGACCACCACCACCACCACAGAGGACACTGGGAGAGTACATGACTCCTGCAGTGATTCCTCCAATTGGGAGTGTTGTGCGCCCAACAGTGGAGCCCAACAACTTTGAATTGAAGCCTGCTTTGATACATTTGGTGCAGAAGGATCAATTTGCTGGAACCAGTGCAGAGGACCCTTACTTGCACATAGAGAACTTTCTGTTGTTGAGTGATACTGTGAAGATAAATGGTGTCACAAGAGATGCAATTTTGTTGAGACTATTCACTCATTCACTGACGGATGATGCAAGGAGATGGCTGCAATCATTGCCACAAGGAAGTATAACAACTTGGGATGATCTGGAAACCAAGTTCTTGCAGTGGTTTTTCTCAGCATCCAAGAGGGCCAAATTGAAGGATGAGATTACAAGCTTTAAGCAGAAAGAGTCAGAATCCATTTATGAGGCTTGGGAGAGATTCAAGACTTTGTTGAGGAAATGTCCACAGCATGGAATTGAGGCATGGCAACAAGCAGCAATCTTCCTGCAAGGAATGACCACTAACACTAGAACCTTGGTGCATGCCACTGCTGGTGGATCATTGACTACCAAGACTCCTCAAGAAGCCTTGGATATCTTTGAGTCATTGGCATCTCAGGAATTTGATAATGCCCCAGTGGCTGACAGAAGGACAGGAATCATCAGGTTGGATGGGTATGATACTCTGTTGGCAAGGAATGATCAACTGATGCAGACACAGAGACTATAGCAGCAACAGTTGGATACCCTTATTAAGCAACTCTCTTCACAAAAGGTAGCTTCTGTGGAAACCAAGAGTGTATGTGCTATCTGTGGCAAAGGCCATGTGACAGAGGAGTGTGATTATGGGGGATCACCAGAACAAGCAGAGGTGAATGGAGTGTGGTATGATCAGAATAATCAAAGGAACTACAACAATCAGGGAAGGAATGTTTATGTGCCACCATGGAAGAACAAGAATCAACACCCAGGATTCAGCTATAGTTCCAACCATCAATTGAACCCACCATTACATCCTCCACCACCACATATGAAGGAGCAGTCAAGTGATCCTGCTGCATGGGAGAAAGCGTTTGCTCAGTTATCTAAGACAACTCAGGATTATATCCAGGGGTCTAATTCATTCAGGGAAGAGACAACTGCATTCATGCAGGAGACCAGAACTTCTTTCAGAAATCAGGAAGCATCAATCAGAAATTTGGAGACCCAGATTGGTCAATTATCAAGACAGATATCAGAGAGACCACAAGGGAAATTTCCAGGTGATACATTAGTGAATCCTAAGGAGCACTGTAAAGCAATTATGACAAGAAGTGGGTTGGTACTTCAACCAGTGAAAAAGAATGTGGAAAATAAAAAGAATGAAGAAGAGGTTGTGGTTGAAGATGTAGTCTCTGATGATGAAGTAGAGAAGATGAGAAATGAGAAAAGTGAGAAGGAAGTAGTTGTTAGAGATGTTATAGTTGGAATTGAGAAAGAAGAGGAAGGGAAGGACAATAAGAATGAAGGAGAGGTAGAAGTTGGTAAAAATGCTTCCCCACAAAAGATGATGAAGTGGGAAAAGAAGAAGATGGCTGACAAGAAAGAACAGCCAGTTATTTTATCTCCCTATGCTAGAGTTCCCTACCCTCAAAGGTTGAAGCAAGAGATTCAGAAACAGCATTATGCAAGATTTCTGGATATCTTCAAAAATTTACAAATTAACATACCATTTTCTGAAGCACTGGAAAATATGCCTCACTATGCAAAGTTCATGAAGGATCTTCTTACTAAGAAGAGGAAATTAACTGATGGTGAGACAGTGGCCCTAACAGCAGAGTGTAGTGCCCTAATCCAGAAGAAGCTTCCAACAAAAATGAAAGATCCTGGAAGCTTCAGTATCTCTATTGCTATAGGAGATGTGGAGGTGGGAAAGGCATTGTGCGATTTGGGAGCCAGTATAAACTTGATGCCATTGACAGTATGTAGAGCTTTGGGAATCAACACTTTGAAGGAGACCAATCTTATTCTGCATCTTGCAGATAGATCTATCAAGAGGCCTGAAGGTGTGGTTGAAGATGTCTTGGTCAAGGTAGACAAGTTTATTTTTCCAGTGGATTTTGTGATTCTTGACATGGAGGAAGAGGATACAGAAAGTCCTCTATTGTTAGGAAGACCCTTTTTAGCAACTGCAAGATCTTTGATAGATGTTGAACAAGGAAAGTTGTTGCTAAGGGTGGATGAGGAAACAGTCACAATTGATGTATTTGAAACTATCAAGCACCCTGTTGATGTGGGGGATTGTTTTAGATTGGATGTGATACAGGAGGTTGTGGAAGAAGTGAATAAAGAAGAAGAATTCTCAGTTGAGGAAGAAAGATCAGAAGAAGAGACAGGTACAGAAGATTACCAAGAAGAGCCAGAAGTGGAAGAGCTTGAGAAGAAGATTGATGACATTCCAAAAGGAGCACCTAAGGTAGAACTTAAAGAATTACCTTCACATTTGAAGTATGTGTTCCTTGGGGATGATCAAACATATCCAGCAATCATTAATGCAATGTTGTCTGATGAGGAAGAAGGAAAGTTGATTGAAGTACTTAAGAAGAATAAGCTGGCAATTGGTTGGCAATTTTCTGATCTCAAGGGTATCAATCCTTCCTTCTGCACCCATAAAATATTGATGGAAGAAGAGGTCAAACCAGTAAGGCAACCACAGAGGAGACTCAACCCCACTATGAAGGAGGTAGTGAGGAAGGAGGTTGTGAAGTTGCTTGATGCTGGGATGATTTACCCTATTTCAGACAGTGCTTGGGTGAGTCCTGTGCAGACAGTGCCCAAAAAAGGGGGGATGACTGTGGTGAAAAATGAGAATAATGAACTGATTCCCACAAGGACAATCACCGGCTGGAGAATGTGCATTGATTACCGGAGGCTGAATAAGGCAACCAGGAAGGATCATTTTCCACTTCCTTTCTTGGATCAGATGCTAGAGAAGTTGGCAGGACATGCTTTCTATTGTTTCTTGGATGGTTATTCAGGGTACAATCAGATAGCTGTGGCACCAAAGGATCAGGAGAAGACTGCTTTTACATGTCCATATGGAATTTTCGCATATCGGAGGATGCCTTTTGGTCTATGCAATGCTCCTGCCACTTTCCAAAGGTGCATGCTTTCCATTTTCTCTGATATGGTAGAGGAATGTATAGAAATATTTATGGATGATTTTTCTGTATTTGGGTCTGATTTTAATGTATGTCTGAAAAACTTAGATTCTGTCTTAAAAAGATGTCAAGACTGTAATTTGGTTTTGAACTGGGAGAAATGTCACTTTATGGTGACCGAAGGTATAGTTCTTGGACACAAGGTGTCTAGGAATGGAATTGAAGTGGATAGGGCAAAAATTTCTGTGATAGAGAAACTTCCTCCACCTGTTAATGTTAAGGGTGTGAGGAGTTTTCTTGGTCATGCAGGATTTTATAGGCGGTTCATAAAAGATTTTTCAAAAATTGCCAAGCCCTTATGCAAGTTATTGGTCAAGGACCAAGAGTTCCTGTTTGATGATGAATGTCTGCCATGCATTTCATTTTTTAAAAGAAAAGTTGACCACTGCACCTATCATGATGGCACCTGATTTCTCATTACCATTTGAATTAATGTGTGATGCCAGTGACTATGCTGTAGGAGTGGTACTAGGCCAAAGAGTGAATAAATTGTTACATGTCATTTACTATGCCAGTAAGATCTTAAATGATGCACAAAAGAATTATGCTACTACAGAAAAAGAATTACTGGCAATTGTGTATGCATTTGACAAATTCAGGCCATATCTGTTAGGATCAAAAGTTATTGTTTACACTGACCATGCAGCTTTAAAGTATTTGTTAAGCAAGCAGGATGCTAAACCCAGGTTGCTCCGCTGGATGTTACTGTTGCAAGAGTTTGAGGTAGAGATCAAGGACAAAAAGGGAGTTGAAAACTTGGTGGCTGATCACTTATCCAGGATTACAGAAAAAGAGCTTCAAGAAGGACCAGAAGTAGTGATCAGAGAAGAGTTTCCTGATGAACATGTTTTGGCAATATGTGCTGTCACAGAGATGGTTAGGGATAAAGTCTTATCTATCAGTACCCCACCATGGTTTGCTGATTTCGCCAACTATAAAGCTGCTGGATTGATGCCTAAGGATTTCACATGGCAACAGAGGAAGAAATTTCTGCATGATGTTAAGAGATACATTTGGGATGAGCCATATCTTTTCTATAGATGTTCAGATAGTGTGATCAGACGGTGTATTCCAGAGGAAGAACAGAAGGATGTGTTGTGGCATTGTCATGGTTCTGCATATGGTGGACATTTTGCAGGTGAGAGAACTGCAGCAAAAGTCTTGTTGAGTGGCTTCTACTGGCCCACCTTATACAAGGATGCAAAGAAGTTTGTGGAGGCATGTGACAACTGTCAGAGAACTGGGAATATTTCTAGGCGACATGAGATGCCGTTGAACAATATCCAGGAAGTGGAGATCTTTGATGTTTGGGGTATGGATTTTATGGGACCTTTCCCTTCTTCCTACTCTAACAAGTACATATTGGTGGCAGTTGACTATGTTTCCAAATGGGTTGAGGCCATAGCTACAACAACCAATGATTCCAGAGTTGTGATTGCTTTTCTGAGAAAGCATATATTTTCAAGATTTGGAGTCCCTAGAGCTATCATTAGTGATGGGGGCACTCATTTTGATAATAGGATGGTGGAGTATGCCTTGGCTAAGTATGGAGTGAGGCACAAAATAAGCACTCCATACCACCCACAGACTTGTGGTCAGGTTGAGATTTCCAACAGGGAATTGAAGAGAATATTGGAGAAGACTGTTGGGAATGCTAGGACCCAGTGGTCCAAGAAACTTGATGACACTTTATGGGCGTATAGGACCGCTTTCAAAACTCCTATTGGGATGTCTCCATTTCAGTTGCTGTTTGGAAAAGCATGCCATTTGCCAGTTGGATTGGAGCACAAGGCTTTGTGGGCTGTGAGGTATCTGAATTTTGATTCCAAAGCAGCAGGACAGAAAAGATTATTACAGCTGGATGAATTGGATGAGTTTCGTTTGTCTGCTTATGAAAGTGCCAGTTTGTATAAGGAAAAGACAAAGCTATGGCATGATAGGAAGATCACACCTAGAGACTTCAAGGTGGGGGATCAAGTACTTCTGTTCAATTCCAGGTTGAAGCTGTTTCCAGGGAAGTTAAAGTCTAGATGGTCTGGACCGTTTGTGGTAAAAGACATGAAACCATATGGGGCTGTAGAAATCAGTTCTTTGGATTCGGACAGAAGTTTTACAGTCAATGGTCAACGATTGAAGTTATATGTTGGAAGTGCTGTGGATAGGCAACTACTGACAGTTGCTCTATTAGAGGTAAAATAGATCATACCCGTCAGGCTCGCGACGTTAAACACGCGCTGAGTGGGAGGCAACCCACTGTACTAGGTATGTAATTCCATGTTCATACCATATCCATAAGATGAAGAAGAAAAGGGGGAAAATTTTTGAAAAAAAATCAAAGAAATTTTTTTTGCTACGTGCTGGGCGCTAAAACGTTAATTCTGACCGTTTTAGCGTCCCTAGAGTTGCATCATTATGAAACTCTCTGGTTGTGCGCGCTAAGACGTTCACTATGAGCGTTTTAGCGTTTACCAACAACACCAATACATGCACTCTGGCCAACCGCGCTAAAGCGCTAATTCTGACCGTTTTAGCGCTGTGCTGCACAAAGTGTGCATTTTTCTCTGGACAAGGACGCTAAAGCGCTGGTCAGCCAACGTTTTAGCGCCCCGTCACTTATTCATAAAACACGGTTTCCCTCTCACTTCTCTCATTCACAATATTTTCTGAGTTCTTGTTATCTCTCCATCTCTCTCTCTCTCATTGCATCTTGAGTTCTTGCTACAATCTTTCATCGCATCTCATCCACTCCCATTTCAGGTACTCATCCACTTCTCTTCATCTTTTCAATTTGGATTACCTTAGGGTTTACTTCACAACCATGGGAGTTCCTAGTTTGATTCATGAACATGTTATAATTCTATGATTAGATTGTCACTAAATGTTTATGTTTGAATCATGCTGTTGTTTCCATCTGTTTGGGGTTTAGAAGAAATTCCCTCAATGTTTATTCACATATGCAATTACACACACACACAAGGTGTTCGTGGAAATGCCTGACCCAAAAATTGGCCTGGCGCTAAAACGTTTGGTTTCAACGTTTTAGCGCCCTTCCAGTTTTTACACACGTTTAAGGCCAAAACGCTAAAACGCTCAGTGTGACCGTTTTAGCGCCCAGGCCCTGTTTCATACAAAATTGAGGGTCTACATTAGGGCATTGTGGGTTGTAATTCATACATGTTTTAATCCAAATTCCCCACTATAAGAGTTCTAAATCTGGGAATTGTGGAATTGGATTCATGATATGTAATTGTTTGACATTTGGACTGATTTTCTCTTGTTTGTGTAGGCACAATGTCTTCTTCTTCTCAACCAGCTCCCTCTACACAGAGGAAGAAGAGATATAAGAAGCGAGCCCGAGTGAATCAAGGAGGAGATATTGAGGCTGAGCCTACCCCACAATTTGATGCTCATTTCTGGAAGAGTGAGGAACATGAGAAACGTTATACTGACAAGACTTCCAAGAGGCCATTTGTGAGAGAAAGAAAATTCGTTCTGGAAAAGGATGAATATCCTCAGTTTCAGTCTCAGCTGAAGACCAGGGATTGGGCAACTTTTGGAAAAATATTGGGTGATAGCAGCCCTAACATAGCAAGGGAATTCTTTGCTAATGCGTTTAATGGAGATAGCTGAGCCTATTTTGCAGACTATAGCCAAACCTGGTGAAACTTGGGAGCTAACCAAAGATAAGGTTGCTCCTAAGTTGATTTGGTTGAGGCATTTAAATGGTGAGGCTAGAGTCTGGTTTCACTTTGTAATCTCAAATGTCATGCCCTCTTCCAACCAGGCAGAGGTCATCCTGAAGAGAGCTGTCCTGATTCACACTATCATGACCAAGGCGAAGGTGGAACTTCCTATTCTTCTTCAGGACAGCATTTATGATATGGCTCACTCTGACAGTGACTCTGCTGCTTTGGGTCACTGTTCCTTGATTCAGCTGCTTTGTCAGAAAGCTGGTGTA